>NC_044979.1:3674179-3696403 GCF_008728515.1 Papio anubis
TACTTTGAGCCAACGTCGAGCTCCTTTATTCATCACTCATCTTCGTTCTCATTCTCAACTTTCTGGACCATTAGTTCATGGTAATACTCAGATTGATTTGCTTTTAATCGGCCACCTACCTGCTGCAGAACAAAAATATACTCTACATCACACTAATAGTTCTGGCCTTCAACGACGGTTTCATTTAACTCATAAACAAGCTCGTTCTCTTATTCGAGCTTGTCCTTCCTGTGCTCCTTTGAGCATTCCATCCTTCCATCCTGGGGTTAATCCATGAGATGTCCCTTCTTTTGGACGATTAAAATGTTCATCATACTATTGATACCTTTTCTCATTTCTGTTATTACTCATCTCTTAGTTTGTTTCACCATCATGGGCATTCCTCTTATACTTAAAACTGATAATGCCCCTGCTTATGTCTCTCATAAATTACAAGTTTTCTTACAGCAATACAATATTCAACATATCACCGGTATCCCAGGCAACAGTCAAGGTCAAGCCATGATTGAGCGCGCAAATTTAACTTTAAAAACTTAACTATTAAAACAAAACAAAAAGGGGGAAATAAGCCCCCCAGAAACCAGATTTTGAAGGTTCTTTTTACCTTAATTTTTTTGAATCAATGGAGACAATTGCATGATTCCGCTGCCGTAACCCATCTTTCCTCACCTCCCTCGGTGATAGTCCCCGCTGACAGTTTAAAGGTTTGGTATCCTAATGAAGAAGGTAAGTATGTTCAAGGGCAAGTTCTAAAACAGGGACGGGGCTATGCTCTTGTCCTTACAGGGAGCGGACCTGAGTGGTTTCCTACAAGATGATTGTAACCCTGTTGAAAAGAAAACTGGATTCAGTATGCATTTCTTCCTTTGTTGGATGTGCCTCGGCAGGGGACTTATTTCTCTTAGTGAGGCTTTGTATGAATATTGGACTTATATTCCCTTTCCGCCCTTGTATCAGGGAGTCGCCTGGGGGGAGGCGGAAATTAAGGTTTTCACCAATGACACTACTTGGATGCTGTCCCCCTATATAGACAAGGACAATATAGAACGGGAAACGGGAATTATAAACAACACATATCAATTTGGAGTGGAAGGAGTTCCAATATGTATGGGAAATAGTTCTCATTGTCTCCGAAGATCGCATGAAGCCTGGGCTGTTCGTTATAATCATAGTCATGTGGCTGCTAATACTGTTATTATTGTAACTAGAAGTTTTTAATATAATCATACTGTATATAGTAATGAAACTATTCCTAGTTCTTTACTTTTTTGTCCTATTCTAGAGGTTTCTCCTAATGAGGTGCTGGAGTGACAACAATGTCGGGAACTAAACCCCGGATTTTATTAGAATACAATGGGATGCAAATAACTGATTGAAGTGTGCACGGTGATTTTCAAACAAAATTTAGTCACATACCTTTGAAATGACACTGGGTAAATAAAAGTATTGCTGCTAACAGTAATGAAACCTTGGTATGGCGTGAAGGAGGCCTGAAGTACAGAGTTATTTTTGGAAGTTGTTAGCTGCAGGCGATGCCATTAGCACTTTTGTGGGGAATATGCCCCTTAATATTTCTAACCCGAATAACTCCTTTCATATTCAGTTATATCGAAATACCTCCTGACATATTATTGCTTGTGTCCGTAAGCCCTACCTATTATTAGCAGGGAATTTGACATGGGATAATGATACGGGGATTGTTAATTGTACAGATACGTGTACATTTTTGTCTTGCCTCAATCATTCCTGGTGGCACAACTTTACTGAGGATATTTATATCCTCAGGGCTCGTAAGGAAATTTGGCTACCTGTTAACCTTACGCGACCGTGGGGGGCATCACCTCTTGAGACTTATATTTGGACTTCTCTCCAGCGACCCCTCCGTGCCCTTGGACTTATAATTGCCTCGGTGATGAGCCTTGTTGCCATCGTCTCCACTTCGGCCATAGCAGGGCTCGCTCTTCATCAAAGCATACAAAATGCTGAATTTGTGCAGCAATGGCACGAACAATCTCACCGGTTATGGCTTCAACAACGAAACATTGATTCTCAACTTGCTGAAAGATTGGACAACATGGAACAAGCCTTGACATGGCTTGGAGATCAGCTCACTGTCCTCAGTACTCGGATAACATTACAATGTGATTGGAACTCCACTCAATTTTGTGTAACGCCTGTGCTTTTTAACATCTCTCAAAATTGGACCGTAATCCAAAAATTATTAATAGGCCATACAAATATTAATTTGGACATCCAAGAGCTCACTCAGAACATTTCCGAAGCATTTTGACAACAATTACATGTGTTGTCCGGAACTGTAACCCTTCAGGAGCTGGGTCAGCGCCTTGCTGCCTTTAACCCATGGACCCAGATGAAGACATGGATTTCTACAATCTCTGGAAGTATATTGCTTTGGGCACTTATGGGCTACCTTTTTTAGGATTGAGGCAAAAACAAAAAACAAAAGGGAAATGCAGGGGCCTTTGGCTAGTATGCTGAGAATAGATAGGGCTCAAGGGACAGTATCTCCAATTGAACTTTTTAATGAACTCCGTAGAGCACCAAGCGGGCAGATAAGGAAACATAGAAACAGGCGGTAGGGTTGCATGCGGAAAAAGTTTGTTTTGCATTGCATTCTTTGCTTTTCTGCTGGCTGATGGGAGTTTATAGGGTATAAATAAAGTATTTATTTTATTGGGAGGCTCTGAGCGCGGCTGCCATGTTCTCTGTGTGTCTTTGTCTTTTGTGTGTTCTTTCATTCTCCACCACCCCCGGCACGGACCCCAACAGGCGACTGTGCTAGAGTTGCTTGGAAGTTTGTTGGGAGGGCAGTTTGTACTTCAGCTCATCATTACTGGGCATAGTAAAAAGGGAAACCCAGAGTTTAGGGAAGCAGAGGCTTTCAGATGTTGGCATCTTAAAAATGCAATTCATTTCACTCTTTCCACAGAGCTCTGTATATTCTGTTGTCTGTATGCTGGAAGGACCATTGATTGTACCAAATCACTTCAGATGGAAATTTCCAATATTGCTGTCATTCTACTTCCCAGTTCCTTCCTGGGACACTGGGGATAAAGGAGAATTCCTTTCTTCCTTAGGGCAGCAACAAAGGCGCTAAGATATAGTAACAAGATAAAGAGCACATTTTTTCAATAGCTGCCATATGGGGACCCTGGTAATTAATGAAACAGAGGTATGTGTTAAAAGTAAGTTTTAAATCTGATTGATTGGAACCTCTGCTTGCGCTACTAAATGAAATTAATTAGTGACCTAATTGGCCTTGTTTCCAAAAATCCACACCTAGATTCAGGCAACAGCCCTGCGTTGCTCAGAAAGCAGATAACCCAGACCTGAGTGGCAAATTTAGCGGTGAGCGAGGTCAGCCAGTTAAGCTCCAGCCTGGGCGACAGAGAGAGACTCGGTCTCAAAATACATACATACATACCTACATACATAAGTGCTATAAACCTTTGTATATGGGTTTAGTGTGGACCTAAGTTTTCATTTTTCTTGGGTGAATACCGAGCAGTGAAATTTGTGGGTAATAAGGAAGCTTATGTTTACCGATAAAAAGCTGCCAGTCGGTTTCCAAGGTGCCTGTGCCACTTGCACCAGCAGAATGTGGCAGAAGCTGCTCTAAATCCCATATTAATGCCCAGGTATTGCCAGGTTTTAAAAATTAGCCGGGTGCGGTAAACCGTATGCCGTCCGGCATTTTGGGAGGCCAAAGGCGGGCGTTGCCTGATCTGGCGTTGGTTAGCTGGGCAACGGTGAAACCCGTCTCCTATTAAAATGCAGAAAAAAAAAAAGCCTGGCATGGCGGCAGGTGCCTGTAGTCCCAGCTATTCAGGAGGCTGAGGCAGAAGAACTGCTTGAACCTGGGAGGCAGAGATTGCTGTGTGTTGAGATTGTGCCACTGCATTCCAGCCTGGGCAACAGAGCGAGACTCCAAAAAAAATTAGCCATTCTAATAGATGGGTTGCAGTATTTCATTGTGGCTCAACGACTTGAGATGATAACTGGGGCGTGAGCTCTTCCCTGGCTGTTGCCCTCCATGTACTCTCTTTGGTGACAAGTCTGTTCGAACCTTCTGCCCATTTTTTAAATTGGGTTTTCTTATGATCAAGTTTTCATCATTCTTTTTATAAAGTGAATACAAGTCCTTATCAGATCTGTGCTTTGCAAATTATTTCCTTTCAGTCCCTGGCTTGTCTGTTCATATTCCTAAGTGTCTTTCAAAAGGCAGAAGTTTTAAATTTTGATAAAGTCCAGGTTCTCGTGTGGGTAGTATTTTTAGTGTCCTGAGTAATCTTTGTCTAACCCAAGGTTGCCAAGATTTTCTCCTATGTTTCCTTCAAGAAGTTTTATGATTTTAGGTTTTACATTTAAGTATGGATGATCTATTTTGAGTTAATTTTTATTATGGATCACAGTTCAAATTTTCAATTATTATTTTCTGACATAAAATATAATGTAGGCTCATTATAGAAAACATAAAGTGGAGAAAGTAATAAAATTACCCATAGCCCCGCTGTGAGAACCACTTTTGTTTTATCTCCCTCTTTTATGTACAGTGTATGGTCTCACATAGTTCAGACCAGACTGTGTAGAGAATTTGTATCTCCCTTTTATCCACTTAATACTTTATTATAAATACTTGCTCCTATGCTGTCAGTAAACTGATTTTTTAAATGAAGTCTCTTTTACTGGTTTCTTCCCTCTGAGCGGTTTGACATAAAACTTAAAAACATGGATGAGCAAAAGAATAGCATGAAACGATCATTAATCCTATTATTTAGAGGCAGCTTGTCTATACCCTTTCAGATGCTTAGCTCTGAAAGTATGTATGGGCATTATTTCATTGACTAAATATATACAGTCATATAAATATAATTAAGTTACTATTCTGTTGCAATATTTAGAATGCATCCTCATTTTGCTGTTACGTGCCGTTGAATTGAAAATCTTGTCCATTATTTTTGGATTCAGATTTTTTTTTTTCTTGGGATTTAGAGTCCCAAGGCCGATTTGTAATAAAGTCAAGGCATGAGATATTTTTACCCAAAGCTCCTGAGTCTCTGGCTCCAATTCCCTCCAGAAAGGTTGGATCAATTTATTTTCTCTCATGTAGGACTTGTTATTAATACATTTTGATGTGCAATAATTTGATAGTGAATCATGACATCTTGGTGGGTTTTTCTTTTTCGTATTTGATTGCTAGTGAGGTTAAACATTTTTTCCAATGTTTACTATCCTTGTGATGACTTATTTTGCGATTTCTCTGCCTTTCCTTTTACTTATAAGTGAGCATCTCTATCGGGGCACACTCAGGCATATTCACCTTTAGAGAGAAAACATCAGAAAGTCCTGGCAGTTTGACATTACCACTTAGTATAATATGCGGAAGAGACAAGGAAAATGTATTTCCATCAATCTTGGCGTTGTTGGCTTCTTGATTTTCTGAAAAATACGAGAGACAAAGTAGATTTTTTGACCTTTGAATTCTTCGATTACCATGCCAAGCTTTCAAGACAATTAAGACATAAATATTCTTGATATAGGATCTTTAGCCTTCTTAATCCCCGATTGAGACCTTGTGCTGCAGGAGCGTGGTGGTGTGCAAAAGCATTGTCTCAGAGGATGCAGACGTGTTAATAAAAGGTGGGTTGTCAAATGTGTTTAGAAAGAAAATAAGGAAGAAAGAGCATAATTTGCCTTTCTCAGGTGTCCTGACGATATCGCAGTGGGCATCAAACGCCCCTTGAGCTCCCGCTTGGTTTCCGCTCTGTCTGAGCCTTGGTGCTGCCATCTGCTGGCCGTCATCGGCACTGCGTGTGAACGGCTCCTGAGAAAGGACCAGTCTTAAGAGTATGGGGCTGAAATGGTTGAGGGTTTAAGCCTGTTTTATATTTCTGGATAATATGTAATATGAGCATGTGTTGTTTCATATGGCCTGTCAATTCATTCAAAATTGAACACATGCTCCGAAACAATCGAGATTTACAGTCTGATGCTCCCATATTGGCTCTCATTTGATGGTGATGGAGATGGTGATGGTGATGGTGGTGGTGACGATAAGGAAACGCTAGAGATCTTGTTGACGTTATATAAAGGGTCCTTGAACAGCAGAGTTGCTATAGGATTTTAGAGAATGCGTGAGTAACTGGAACTCCTTAGGGAAGCCATCGCATTGAAGATTGTAGACTTTCTTTGTTTCGTCTGTTCAAAGGGAAATCAGGGGCGGGGGATAGGACATTCAAACCAGGCTGGGTAGGTCTATTCTGCTTTAGAAAAATGAGATTTTCAAAACTCAAATTCATAAGGTGAATAATTTAAAAGTAGCACTTGATTAATTGCATTACAAAGGAATTCTTCTGTTTGGGAAAATATGCTTCCTATTTCTTGCAAATATATTTTATTCACTTAAAATACTCGGGTTAACACATTATTCATAACATCATTCATTTTGGGGGGTGCAGAAACACCAGTACCTTAAAACTACTAAATCTTGAAATGCAAGATATCTTATTCATCTTTATTATGCTTAGATGCAAATTTTGCATGGGTTACATGGTAAGAGTAAAAGAAGACTCATCTGCAAGTCAGTTTCAAACTGAAATATGACTCATCAAATAACTTTTAGTATTTGATGAAAGACGCCCTTTTTTCTTTTCCTTTTGAGTCAGAACATTTTCTTTCACAATCAATTTCCTGCTGGGAGAGCATGAGGACTGATCCATGGGAGCAGAACAAACCCATTTAGGCCACTTCAAAAATGCAGTGCACTTGGCAAGGCCAGACTGAGACCCAGGTAATGACTCACAGTTTAGGAAGATATGCCAGCTGGTCGATCCAAGTTCTCAACTTAGCAGTTTATTTAGCCTAAGTTTGTGTTCTCATTTGGAGCTCTCAGTCCATCAAATGGCTATTAGGAAAGAAAACAGAACAAAATCAAAGAGTGAGTTTGGAGACTGGCCTGTGCAGGTCTGGGCTGTCACTCTCCACCCCACATTGCCATGTTTATGTGTTTTTAATGAGTGAGGAGCCTTTCTCATAGGGGCCAGCCCCAGACAGCTTGGATGGGACACTGAGACACAGGATGTTCAGCACAGACACCCTCCATCTGCTCAGTGCTGAGGAGGCATTTGTGAGCTTGCTGCTGTGGTTTGGAAGAACCCCAAAGCTAGACACCCTGTTGGTAGACGGTTGTGTGATATGTCCAGCTGGGCGAGGCTTGGGACTAAGGTGATGATCAGGGTAGCCTTCAGAAGATTTGCAGTTAGGCGGTGGCTCAAGCCATAATCCCAGCACTTTGGGAGGCAGGCGAGGCGGATCATGAGGTCAGGAGATCAGAGACTATCACAGCATACAGTGGAAACCATCTCACTAAAAAATACAAAAACTGGCGGGGTAAGTGGGAGAGCACAGGTCCCAGCATGGGAGCTGAGGCAGGAAAGAATGGCGTAAACCGGAGAGAGCGGGCTTGCAGTGAGCTGAGATGCGGCCACTGCACTCCAGCCTGGGAAGTGACAGAGCCAGACTCAGTCTCAAAAAAAAAAAAAAAAAAAAAAAAAAAGTTTGCAGTTTAGAGATATTTTTGTAATGAGTAGAATGTAAAGTCTGCTTTCTTGGGAAGCAAAAAGAACATTCCCCACCTTCCAGGTCAGGCGGATGGCTCACACCTGTAATCCCAGCACTTTGGGAGGCCGAGGTGGGAGGCCAATCATGAGGTCAGGAGATGGAGACCATCCTGGCTAAAACGATGAAACCCATCTCTACTAAAAATACAAAATAGTAGCCTGATGTGGTGACACGTGCCTGTAGTTACCTTCTTTCGGGAGGCTGGTGCAGGAGAACAGGAGGCAGAGGTTGCAGTGAGCCGAGGTGTGCCACTGCCTCCAGCCTGGGTGACGACAAGACTCCATCTAAAAAAAAGTAAAAACAAAACATTCCCCACCTTCTGGAGATAAGGCATCAACACTGCAAACAGAAGGGAAAACTGGCAACTTCAGAAGGCATCATTTTAGCAATTTGAAGGTAAATGAATATGTACGTATTTCCAGATGCAAAATGTGTTTGGATGATTTGAGAACCGTTTTGCATCTCCACTGCTTTTGAAGCTCCCACAGGTACAAAATGCAGCCGTTTTCCTAAACACCTGCTTAGTTTCTTGATCTAGTTGGATAAAAGAGCAGAACCATGAAAAATTACTCCGACAAGCTTCCTTTCATCTTCAGGCAGTAAACCATCTTTAAAATCTGACAATTAAGCTGTTTAGAGCAGTAAATATAGCTGGATGTGGGATTCCCTGGAGAGAAACTAGGCATTTTCCCATATTCCTCAGATGTTTTGGAGTCAGAACACTGTGGTTTTAAAATCTAAAGCCTAAATTCTTGAATTCTCTGCCCTTCTGTAACCATCGTTTTAATGTATGCAATTTATTTCTAATAATGAATCGTTTCTCTTGTTTCCCCTCCCCTGGGTTCTGTGAACTACTGGGTTCCAGGCACAGGGTTTCTTAAGTCCCAGGCATCTCTGCAATCAAGGAAATCGGTGCCAATTGTGACTGGACAGGGTGGAGCGGGACAGGGACCAGGTGAAAGGGAGGGAGGGCTGGGGATGTTGATAAAGGAGTTAGAAAGAAATTATTTTAGGTAGGTAGTGACGGTAAAGGAGTCCTTGGCAAGGTTTTCTTTTTAACAAGAAGCAGTCCCCAGGTCATTTCTTTCTTTTCTTTTTCTTTTTTTTTTTGAGACAGAGTCTCCTCTGTTGCCAGGCTGGAGTGCGATAACCAGCACTATCCAGTCGCATTCTCTACCTCAACCTAGGCTACGGGTGCCACGCCACCCTCGCCAACTGGTACAATGACCCACAACAGAAGGCAGTTTCACCATCGCCAGCAGGATGATCTCCAGTTTCCTGACGCAAATCGATCATCGTCTCGGCTTTAAAGAATGCTGAAGCGAAAACCACCCTTCTTTCGAGCGTACGGAATGAAACCGATAGTAGGTGCAGATGCCAGGCCAGACGTATCTTATCAATCAGTGGTCAGCCAGTGGTCAGAGATCCAGGAGTTCCAAGACTGGCCTGGCAGCATGGCAAAAACCCATCTCTACTAAAAGTGCAAAAATTGGTCAGGTGTGGTGGTGGACACCTGTAATCCCAGCTACTTGGGAGGCTGAGGCAGGAGAATCGCTTGATCCCGAGAGGCGGAGGCTGCAGTGAGCTGAGATGGCACCCACTGCCCTCCAGCCTGGGTGACAGAGAGACTCTATGTCTCAAAGAAAATAAAATAAAATAAAAAATAAGACTGCGTGGCTGCTTCATAGGCGTGCAAATGGCACACATAGTCCTAACCAGTTCTTTGCACACCATGCATATGGTACACCTGAGCGACCAATCTTTTGTGCTGTATGTACATCAGACAGTGCTGCCTCAAGTTCATTTAAAAAACCTCCTGCACTTCACCTCGGACCAGAAGACCAGCTTAGGACCCTCCCTCTCTTCAGGAGAGTGCTTTTCTCTTCCTTTTGCCTATTACACTTTCGCTCTTAACCTCACTCCTTATGTGTCCACGTCCTTGATTTCCTTGGCATGAGGCAGTGAACTTCCGATATTACTCCAGATGAACAACGCCACTTTCATGTCTCAGTTTGTTTGGGACATGGAAGAGCATTATCAGGCTAGATTGGCTGATAAACAACAGGTATTTGTGGGGCTGCAAGTGGGGCCGGTTTGGTACAGCGTGTGGAGTTCTGGGGAGGGCCCTATTCCGGGTTGCAGAGGGCCATCTTCTTGCTCTGACCTCAGTGGTGGAAAGGCTCCAAGGGTTCCACCCTCATGATCTCATCACCTCCCAAAGGCGCCGCCTCCAAATACTGTCGTCTTGGGGGTTAGGGTTTCAACATGGGAAATCTGGGGTTACAACGTTCAGTCGAGTAAAGGGAACTGGTAGTGGATGGAAACAACACCCTCGCCCTCCGGGGAGCGTATCCACTGGTCTCCATGCCTTCCTCCTTCCCCTCCTGCCTCAGTGTGACTTCCCTTCCCTTTCAGCCATCCCAGATGTTAATTTAAACCTGATCTCTCCCATGACGTAGTTTAGTCTTTGAACACGCTATTCTCCACCTGTTTGCTGGATTACAGCTTTTGTGGTGGGGGAGGGATTCATGGTGAAATGTGAAGGGAGGTGGTCTCCGTTCAATCCGGCAGGTGTGGCCTGACTGTGGAACAAGCAGGGGTGAGGGAACACCCCTGGCTGAAGAAGGTGGGAGTCCTAAGCCTGGCGTGATAAGGATGTCTTGGGTTGAGGGTCTTAACCTGGCTCACAGCAGAGTCTCCTGGGAGCTTTGAAAATGCCTGTGCAGGGGCCCAGCCCCAGGGGTGCTACTGCAGTTGGTCTGGATGCAGCTAGTCTGGGTGCTGCTGGTCTGGGTGCAGCTGGTCTGGGTGCAGCAGCTGATGCAGGGGCTTTTAGCTGGTCTGGAGTACAGCTGGTCTGTTTTACCCACCTTCTGGGTGCCACTGGCCTGGGTGCTACTGGTCTGGTTATAGCAGCTGGTCTGGCTACAGCTGTTGATCTAGGTGCAGGAGCTGGTCTGGGCACTGCTGGTCTGGATGGTGCTGGTCTGGATGGTGCTGGTCTGGGTGCAGCAACTGGTCTGGGTGGTTCTGGTCTGGGTGGTTCTGGTCTGGGTGGTTCTGGTCTGGGTGGTTCTGGTCTGGATGGTGCTGGTCTGGGAGGTTCTGGTCTGGGCACTGCTGGTCTGGATAGTGCTGGTCTGAGTGGTGCTGGTCTGGGTGGTGTTAGTCTGGGCTAGGCTGCTGATCTGGGTGTCCCTGGTCTGGGTACGGCAGCTGGTCTGGGCCCTGCTGGTCTGGGTGGTGCTGGTCTGGGTGGCGCTGGTCTGTGTGGCTCTGGTCTGGGTGCTGCTGGTCTGGATGGCGCTGATCTGGGTGTCCCTGGTCTGGGTACCTGGTCTGGACCCTGCTGGTCTGGGTGGCGCTGGTCTGTGTGGCTCTGGTCTGGGTGGCGCTGGTCTGGGTGGTGCTGGTCTGGGTGGTGCTGGTCTGGATGGCGCTGGTCTGGATGGCGCTGGTCTGGGTGGTGCTGGTCTGGGTGGCTCTGGTCTGGGCCCTGCTGGTCTAGGCGCTGCTGGTCTGGATGGTGCTGGTCTGGATGGTGCTGGTCTGGGTGGTGCTGGTCTGGATGGTGCTGGTCTGGGTGGTGCTGGTCTGGATGGTGCTGGTCTAGATGGTTCTGGTCTGGGTGCTGCTGGTCTGGATGGTTCTGGTCTGGGTGGTGCTGGTCTGGGTGGTGCTGGTCTGGGTGCTGCTGGTCTGGATGGTGCTGGTCTGGGTGGTGCTGGTCTGGATGGTGCTGGTCTGGGTGGTGCTGGTCTGGATGGTTCTGGTCTTGGTGGTGCTGGTCTGGGTGGTGCTGGTCTGGGTGCTGCTGGTCTGGATGGTGCTGGTCTGGATGGTGCTGGTCTTGGTGGTGCTGGTCTGGATGGTTCTGGTCTGGATGGTTCTGGTCTGGATGGAGCTGGTCTGGGTGGTGCTCGTCTGGGTGGTGCTGGTCTGGGTGGTTCTGGTCTGGGTGGTGCTGGTCTGGGTGGCTCTGGTCTGGATGGTACTGGTCTGGGTGCTGCTGGTCTGGGTGGCTCTGGTCTGGGTGCTGCTGGAATGTTTAAGCTTTGCAGGCGGTTCTCATGTATATGAGGCGAGTCTGAGAGCCTGGCCTCAGTGTGGAAAGGGCAGAGGTGATCCTGGGGTCACCACGGCGTCTGTCCTTGGGGCTGGCTCTTGGCTCTGCCTTGGGTGGGCTCCCATGAGTCCTGTGGAGAGCCGGGCTCTTGGGAGGTGGAGGCAGCAGATGGACACAGTACCACCAGAGAGCCTCGAGGAGCTGCGTTGTCTGGGGAGCCATTTGACCCCCACCCTGTGCTAGGTAGTGAGCGAGGTCTGAGAACACAACAGCCAGTGAGATGCAGGTCCGAGCGCTCTGCAGAAGGATGCGTTAAGCTGACCAGCTGCCCTTGGCCTAGTGGAAGCTCTGACTCTGCTGGCCACTGGTTGGTGCAGGAGTGGCCACACAAGTCGGGGAGCTGGGTGCACTGGCAGAGCAGTGGCAGCACCAGCTAGAGGCCTCAGGAGCTCAGCTTTGTGGGGACATTTTCCTTTAAGGGCAGGGCATAGGAAGAAGTGGCTGGATGGTGTAATACTAAGTTAGATTATGAAATATCCTGTGATTTGATGCTTTTTGTGGGGACACGGGACAGAGGTACTACAAACACCTCTGCACTTTCCTGCCTCATCAGTTCTCCTGGGGGCAAGCTCACGGGGCTTAGGGGGGTAAGGAGACTTCTAAGGTATTGGGTGGGGCTTGGCTGTGGTGAAGGGTGCTAGGAGCTGATGCAAACGATGACGCCCTCCCTCAGGCAAGTCTGCCGGCCACCAGGCCCTGTTTCCTCTTCTCCAGTGCTGCCTCATTTGCTTTCCTATTCAGCAGTCTCAGATGTTAATTTTAACCTGATGTCATGGATTGGGTGTGTTTTAAGGAGACTCTTTTTTTTTTTTTTTGAGATAGAGTTTTGCTCTTGTTGCCCAGGCTGGAGTGAAATGGCGCAATCTGAGCTCACAGCAACCTCCACCTCCTGGGTTCAAGTGATTCTCCTGCCTCAGCCTCCTGAGTAGCTGGAATTACAGGCACCCGCCACCATACCCAGCTATTTATTTTTGTATTTTTAGTAGAGATGGGGTTTCACCATGTTGGCCAGGCTGGTCTTGAACTCCTGACCTCAAGTGATCCACCTGCCTCGGACTCCCAAAGTGCTGGGATTACAGGCTTGAGCCACCTCACCCGGCCAAGGACATGTTTTATCCAGGGCACCCACATGATTTGTTCCCATGCTTTGACAGTAGAGAAACAGCCAGTGGGTCTGTCCATGGTTCCTGGGTATTTTTGAAGAGTTCTTGACTTGAGATTGTCTGGCCTGCCCTCCCCTGGAGAAGGACCAGAGACCTAAGCCTCTGGGTTTTGCAAAGGCTCCAGTATTGAATCCAATCCCCTACTCCTCGGGCCTCACTTGAGAACCAGTGCTGTCATTCATAACAAACCTGAGTGCAAGTGTGTGCTTGGTAAGCTTCTCTTGCAGTGTGGGTTGTAGTGTGGCAGAGAAGGGAGCTATCAGTTTGGAAAACCAGGGCTCGCAGAGAGGAAGGCCAGTGTGCTGGGTGGGATGGAATTCCAAATGAGCAGGAGAAAAGCACTCCACATTCCCAGGAGTGCACCTGAGCCCAGCCGGGCAACTGAGCGAGAAAAGGTCATTCACGGGGGCAGGTGATTGGTCAGGATCAAAGTCAATCATCCTGTGCCCTCCTTCCCACGTTTCGGCTTTGCGGGGTGGCCACAGAGAACCCTCAAGTCCCTCGGATCGTGGGAACTTTCTCTCACAAATCACAATCAAAGTAGATGTTTTGTACTTTTTTTTTCTTCCTCTGAGGTTCATTCCCTGAAATATTTGTTTTTAGGAGGAGTTTGGGTTTAGGATTGTAAACTGCATTGTTTCTTTAAACCTGTTTTTCAATGGACCACATTGTAAACCTGGCGGAGTTTTCATATTAAAATGATGCGAAGGGTTTCTGCACCCATCTGACTTAGTTGAGTCTGTTGTGTTTTCGACTGTCACGCTGCACAGTGACTGAAAAAATATTCAAACTAGGCATGGCCTCTCAGGGAATTTAACGTGTGCTTATGCCTGGGGACGTGCAACTGGAGTACAGAAACGCTCTTGAGGCATCTCAGCCTCCACGAGGAAACTGGGTGGCCAAACCCAGACCGTGCAGAGGTGGTAGGAGTCAGGCCCATTTTCGAATCTGTGTGACAGCAAGTAAGAGATGTGACCCCAAAATAGAGGCGGATGACTGTGGGTTCATGCAGCCGGCTAGTGCCATGTTAGAGAAAACAATTCTAGAAGTCTAGTGGTCAACTGATTGTCTGGGCCTTATAATGCATGTCACCAAAGGAACGTCGCGAGAACTGCCGGGGGCCTCCCAGCCGCCCTCTGAGGCCCAGTCACTAGCTAACAGCAGCCATGACTTACTTGTCAAAACTACCCATATTTTCCTTCTGGGCAGTGTGGCTATCGAGAGAGCTTGGCAAAAGGACCCAGAGGCCTGGCATCTAATCCCCGCTTCACTGCTGTGGGAACAACTGAAGACCAGGCAAGGGACAGTGAGCAGAGGGAAGGGACAGTGAGCACTGGGCTCATTGGAGAGGTACAGGAAGTGAGGCCACTGTCTCTAGCAACCACTCAGGAAGCCAGACCATAAGCCCTCTAATCATCGGCCCCAAATGGCCCGGGCGTGGTTCATAACTGCCGCTTCCCTAATTGTTGTCCCCACTAACAATTCAGAAACTTCTCCAGCAAGGGGGCCGCTCCCTCACCTGTGTTTGGCAGAGTCCCCAATGTGGGCAGGGGATGGGTAGGCCTCACTGTGAGAAAAGAAGGCTCCTGCCTGACCACCAGGCCGGTTCCCTGGCTGGAGGCTGCTGTCGTGGGAACCTGGAGGTGGCTCAGAAGCAGCATGTCCCAGTGATACAGAAGGGCTGGGCTCCCAGCAAACCCCCACCCTTAAGCCTGGAACTGTGGCCCTAAGTGAAAACAGCTGACTCATTTTTCCACCTGAACGTTAACTTTTTTGGCCCGCCCCGCCCCATCCTCTGCCCATAAAAGACTTCAGCTGGCAGAGCAACACAAGCAGCTGAGCATCAGAGACTGTGGCTAGACGTGGCTAACTTCAGACAGTGTGGCTTCAGAGAGGGCCGGGCTTCTGGGAGAGATCACCTTCCCACCCCCTTTCCAGCCTTCTTTTCTGCTGAGACCCACTCACCACTTAGTAAAGTCTTCCGCATTCATCACCTTTCAAACAGCTCGCGTGGCCTGATCCTTCCCGGACACTGGACAAGAGCCCGGATGTCGAGAAGGCAGGGGCTGCCACCCTGCCCCTCCACTGAGCTGGTTGGTACTTGGCTGTTCCTGGACCGCAGAGCTGAAAGAGCACTGGTTGTAACATGCTTGGACGCTGCTGCGGGGCCCTCACAGAGCCAGCTCCTGCCAGAGAGGAGCCACGGGCAGCTTCCAGCGCTTGTTTGCTGCAGTTCCCTGACTCACTCACTTGCATGCTCCCTCCTGCAAGGAGTGGCCAGCGTCTTCGGCGGGGGCGGGGCGGTGCCAAACCAGCCACTCCAGTTGTCATCCTCAAAGGAGTCAAGAGATCATGTCCTGTCTCACCAGGAGATTGGCTGGGGGCACATTGGTTTTCTCTGGTTGGTCCTGAGTTGCAAGTGGGGACAACAATTAGGGAAGCGGCAGTTATGAACCAAGCCCGGACCATATGGGGCCGATGGTTACAAGGGTTATGGTTTGGCTTCCTGAGTGGCTGTTAGAGACAGTGGCCTCACTTCCCTTACCTCTCCAAAGAGCCCAAGAGCCGGCCTGTAAATAGCAGGGCTGGTTGCTGTGGAGACAGTGCTCTCGCTTCTCACAAGCCTGGCTTGTAGATAGCAGGCCGGCTCCTGGGCTGGTTGCTGTAGAGACAGTGGCCTCACTTCCCGTACCTCTCCAATGAGCCCAGGAGCTAGCCTGTAAATAGCAGGGCTGGTTGCTGTAGAGACAGTGGCCTCACTTCCCACAGCCTGGCTTGTAGATAGCGGGCCGGCTCCCAGGCTGGTTCCTGTGGAGACAGTGCTCTCGCTTCTCACAAGCCTGGCTTGTAGAAAGTGGGCTGGCTCCTGGGTTGGTTGCTGCAGAGACAGTGGCCTCACTTCCTGTACCCCTGACTTGTAGACAGTGGGCCAGCTCCCGGACTGGTGGCTGCAGCTTGTATCTCCAGGCTCTGTGTCCACAGCTGGTCTGGCTGTTGTCCATTTAGATATCCAGGCTCTCACCACTGCCGATAGCTTCTCTGGCCTCCCATAAGCCACATGACCGATGTGGCCCTCCGTTCTTTCATGTGTAAAAATCAAGGGTGCAATGTGCATGATCTCTGAGATATCTGCCAGTTCTAAAATTCTATAAAATAATTAAGTTGCAAGAAATTACAACTTTATGTCCACTTAGGTCCCAGGTGGGCCCCTGCACAGACGCAAATGTTTGCAGGCTCTACTTGCTCTGTTTGGAGCCTCCTTCAATTAATTGCAGACCTTCAGGGTCTGGGGAAACAGCTTGGACAGACTCTTACCTCCCACAGAAGGATGCTGAGGTCCAGAGAGGGGAGGGGGTTGCAGGTCCACCCTGTGCCATGTGACTCCCAGCCCAGGACAAGCAGAGCCAGCACTTCCCAGACTGGAAGCTGTGTGCGAAGTCCAGGCCGGGCTCCTGTCTGTGCAGAACCTCCTACAGCGGGGCCTGTGAATCTGCATTTCTTGGTGCCCAGCCGATGCTGGTGCTGCTGGTGTCCCACCGGGCTTCGAGGAGCCAGAGACTGGTTGCTCTGGCAGGTCCTCACCCTGTGCCCCCATGGAGGCTGGTGCCAGGCAGTACGGGGCTCTGCAGCCAAGGGGAGTACACCCCTCTGCGTGGAGGTAAACACTGTGAGGAAACAGACCCAGTTACTGAACTTGAAACCACTGGGGACTAATTAAGCGCCTGTGTGAAGATTGTAAGCGCAGTGGGAGTTAGAAGGACGCGGTCTGTGAGCTCATTGTCCCGCGGGAAGCACTGCCTGGCTGTGCTTGTGCCTCTGGACACCTGACTTTATCACAGACACTCTGACCTCTCAGAAAGAAACACGAGTGACACGTCACATGCCTGTGCTCACAGCACACACCGTGTCTCTGCACCATGAGGGCCGGTTCCAGGTGGAGTGGCGACTTTCCCACAGCCCTCCCGCTCCCATGCCCCCTGCATCCCTGTCCCCATCCTCAGGCGCTAGGAGTGAGCCACACCCACCTGCCTCTCTGTGGCAGCAACACTGAGGCTTTTCAGCCCCTCTTTTCTTCCCCAGTCCCCTAAACTGCTTCCGCCATGACCCCCCTTACTTTGGGGCCTTCTGACCCAGTGGCTGGCCGCTGGATCCTCAGGGGCCGATGAGGCCAATGTCCTGTGGTGAGCTGAGGCGTGCTGCAGCTTGGCTCTGCTTCCATTCTGAGGTCCAGCACAGCCCCTGCGGCACTGGTGGTCGGTTGGATGCCACAGACCCTGGGCTCTGCCCCACCTGCTCAGCAAATGGACCCAAAAGAGCTGCCCTCCTAAGTGAGGGAACACATATAAAACCATGCAGACAGGAACACATAAAACACACACAGACACACAGATGAACACATAAAACTGCGCAGACACTGGGTGAACACGCCAAAACCAGGAACCTCACGAAGCCGCACACGGACACACGGATGAACACGCCGAACGCACACAGACGCACGGTGGGCACGCCAGACAGGAACATAAAACCGCACACCAGACGCACAGATGAACCGCCAAAACACACAGACTGCGCAGGTGACACATAAAATTGCACGGGCCACACAGATGGACACATACTGGAAACGCGCACGGACGCACGGGTGGACGCATAAAGACGCACGCAGACACGGATGGACACGCCAAAGCCAAATTTCCTCCGCTCTATAGGCTCGAAGCCACAGGAACCCCCACAAAACAAACCTGGGAAACAGACATGTGAACACATAAAACAAGACCATCTCAAACCACAGGAACGGATGCCAGGCTGCAGAAACAGATGTGGAGCACACATATGAACAGGAATGAATGCGTCTGGAGCTTACCCCACACAGAGAAACAGATACTGAACCACATACATGAACCAGGAACTGAGGCAGGATGCTGGGCACTAGGGCTTGAGGTAGCGGTGGGCAGGAACCTCAAGCAAGATAAAACAAATAGCTCCAGCCAACCCAGCAGGAGCACGCAAAGAGAAACCAACAGGAATCAGGATGGCTTGGGAACCCTATCCTGTGGGAGGTGAGTGTAGGGCTGGGATCCAGCTCACGCTTCAAAAGTCCTATCAGTGGCCTGGGATGGCGAGAGTATTCACACATTCCAATAGAAAGCTCCACACAGGCTGAGGGCATTTCCCGGCTGGCATGGTGGTGAGTGCACCAGAAATCCAAACCACTGGGGGCAGAAGGAGGATTGCTGCTCCAGAATGCAGGAGTTTAGGGGCCTCACCTGCAAGAGCAGCAGATGTTTCCCAGGAAAAAGGACCAGCATTTAAGGGCACTTAGAAAAAGTGGGCACGCCTCAGAGCTCTGCCAGCCCCAGCCTCCTGGGAGCTCTCCAAGAGAGCCCAGCGTGGAAGAATAAGTTTACCAAATCTAAAGGGACCCTACCATGCTGTTGGAGTATCCCCTACCTCCCGACCACTTCACTGAGAAATACCTAACCTAGGAGTGACCTTGTCCGGAAACAGGGTTTTACATAGATGTGATTAGTTGGGATTTAGATGAAGTCCTGCTGGAGCAGAGGCGGGCCCCAGTCTAATATGGCTGTTATCCTTGTAAAGGACATTTTGGACGGTTTGCAGAGGGATGGCACCCATGGCAGAGATGAGGTGAAGCCTGCAGAAGCCCAGGGCTTGCGGCTGGACGCCACCGAGGCAGGGAGGCCGGGGCCGATCCTCCCCGAGGGACCTCCTAGGAGCCAGCCTCGCTGCCTGTTCGGAGCTCAACCCCAAGGGTGAGCTCACTTATTCCAGTGTTTACAGCTCCAACCCATTACTACATTCCAGCATACAGAGAATAACCTAAATATGAGATACTAGACCACCAGGAGGGAAAAACTCACAGAAGCATATTGTCCACAACATTCCAGGACCTGTGGCCGAGAGAGAAACTTCACAAAGCTACCCAGAGAAAAAGCATCAAACTTCGATAATCAAGGAAAGCATTTTGGCTTTGAGTTCCCTAGTTCCTGTAGGAAGCGGATACAGAACTGCGTGCACGGATCCCACCCGGGGCTTGGCTGCAGGACAGGGGGTGGAGAGGCGGGAAAGGTGCTGGAACTCAGAGGGAGGGGACACTGATGATGGAGGATGGGAGGAAGGGATGGGGGGAGCTGTGGCCTCACAGCCCAAGGTCACTTGGGATCTCCCATGCATACAGCCATCCAGAGACAAGGAGTCCACCTCAAGCAGCGCTTCTGCCGAACCTATCATGTGCCTCCTAGCACAGGTATAGCCACAGATTTCAAGGAAACAGTGCAGCTGAGACTCTAAGAACCATTCCATGCTCTAATGGCAAATCTAGTTTTTTGGAGATGGAGTGTGGGGCGGGAAGGGCGTGTGTGGGAGGATGAAGGCACAGGTGGTGGGTGGAGGCAGGAATTGGCAGGGAGTGGGAGGCGACTGAGGTATGGCTCCGCACACTAAGCTGGGGTAGAGGTCACATTCCATGACAGAAGCCTTTGGAGTTTCAGAGAGACACGGCTTGCTGGGAATACACCCGATGAAATCATCAATCAGTATGCGAGGTGGATAGAGATGTTTATAGTTTTTGCCAGGGTCCTCAAGGGTGTCTTCCATGGCAGATTGGGAGGTAGCGCCATAGTCCCAGCTACTCAGGAGGCTGGGGCAGGAGATTAGCAGGCCAGAATTTGAGTCCAGCCACAAATCAGCATGGTAAACACTGCCTCAAAAAACCCACAAAACTTCAAAACACCCTTTTTTTGAAGCTCCTAGATATTATATTTCCATTTAAGAGCAGTAAGAAGCAAGAAGGGAGGCATGGAATCCAGGACATGGGGGAGCTGATAGGGAAGTGCCTGGTTCAGCTAATCAGGTGGTGCTACAGCAGCTGGCCAGGAGAGGTTGAGCTCTGCCGAAAGCTGGCTATAGATTTAAGGTAGGTGTAAAATTAAGTAAGAAAGAGAGAAAAAAGAATCAGTTAACTCCAGGATATACAAAATTTGTACAAGAGAAGCTAAACAGAAGTGCAGGGGCTTAGCGGTAGAGAACAGCTTCACATTAGGAATATCAGGCGCTAGACACTGGATTATAAAAGGACAAACCACATGCCACCAGGCTGAGAGCCTTGTGGAGCATGAGAATATGTCTGCCAGCAGTGCATGTGTACAGCTTCGTATGCTTTCTATTATTATTGTATACATTTCCCGGTGTATGTGTGTGCAGCTCTGTGTGTGTGTGCAGCTCTGTGTGTGTGTGCGGCAGGGTATTATTGCAACTGGGTAATGTATGTGTACGCGGCTCTGTGTCATACCTTTCAGGGGTGTGTTATGCAACTCAAGGTGTCGTAATGCAAACAAATTCATTGTGCAGCAGGGGTATGTGTGTGTACAGCTATATTAATATGCATGTGTGCAGCTCTGTGTGTGTGCGTCAGGGGCAGGTTAGGCTGCTCCCTCATCCCTAAATGGAAGTTCAGTAGGTGCAACGTTAAGAATGCTAAGAGATGGCAGTACATGGCTGTTTGGAAATGTGGAACTCAGCGAACAATTTACAAGCTGGAAGTGTTACTTCTGGAGTAGACCCTGCAGGTCGCGGTGGGGGCCAGGTTTACATGTGCTGCTTTGGGAAACATTGAAAGGAAACCTGATATCCCCCAAAAGCACTGCAGTATGAACACACACATACAAACACACATACATAAACACACACATAAACACATGCATAGCACACACACAAATGCACGCCGTACACGTAGTAGCAAAACTGCCATACACCACATAAACATACATGAATAAACCGCGATACACATAAACACACATATGCACGCCGTACAAACCATACATAAACACACGCATATACATACACATAACCATACATATACCGGCAAAACACACACACACACTCTCTCTCCTGTGGCCTTGATCTAGGAAAATGCTCGAAGAATCAGCCAGAAAGGTAGGCCCACCAGTGGAGGTTAAGCGGGCGATGTTGCAGAGTCTGGCTGATCTGAAAGTTCTCGTTCCGCCCTGGAGGTCGCACGGTCGTTGCGGGGCGTATTGGGTCGGGTTGCGGCTGGGGTTATTGTCCGGATTAACGGGGTCCGTCGGACCCGGGTTTTCGCCGTGTGCTTCTTCAATGCTTAGATAACACAGGATGAACCAAATGCATACAGCACTGCTTGATGAGGAGAGCAGGGGAAAACATTCCATTACCGATACAATGTGTTTATGATCAGGTGGGGCTTATTTATTTCCTAAGCGTAGGCCCTGGCCAAACACAGCCTTACTGTGCCTCACGGGCAGGAGGCGCCTGCCAGGCTCCACAAACTCTATTACAGCTGAGGTGGGGTGAAGTCTGATCCGATCCTTCGCCCTACTGCTGGGAAGTTGTAGTAAGCTAGACATGCTTAGTGTCTAATCTATTTATGTCAGAATTGCTGGTTCCCAAGTCACCAAATGCTGTGCATGCAAAATCAGCGTATCAAGCCGCTTTTGACAGATGGCGAGGCAGCTATATTCCATCTAGAAGACCCTCTTATGCCAGGCACATTTCAGTGGCTCAGTTCAGGAGCCAATTGGGTACAATACCAGGGTTGGAAGTGGTCTTCACTGCATGTATCCCCTCCTTGGTGGAAAGAGTGGAGTCCTGGGGTCGTTGCGACTTGCTTCCACATCAGTCAAAATTATTGATGTATCCCAGACACACTTTTTGCAGCTGCTCCACTGTGTGCAGACTGGGGGTATGTTGCAGTGCCAGAGTCCAGGAGAGTGGTGCCCAGCCCAGCCCAGGGGCCCCTCCTTGGAGATTTGGTGGAGTGAGGTTCCCGATGCAGGCTGGAGGTGCTGGAGGGCTCGGAGACTCACACGGAGAGGGGCAGGCCAGTGCTCTGGGAAGTCTTCCTGGAGGAGCTAAAATGCCGGTGAGTCTTGAAGGGACCAGGGACTGCTTGGGAGGACAGGTCGGCCTTTCCGGACTGGGGGCGGCCTGTGGCGGAGGTGGAATTGCGTAGCTGTGGGCTCTGGGCAAGAGATTGCTTGGAGGATGAATTTATGCCTGTGCTGCAGCCAGGGGCCCCTCGTGCAGGGCTTTTTGCAATGCATACGTGGATAACCCTTAGTCCACACACCCACATCCCTGTCATGCTTGACCGAGCCTTCTCCCTTGATCTCAACATCCTCAAGGCAGTATATAAAGGAACCACCAGGTGGAACTTGATCTTTACTAGGTCACATTGGAGTTAGTTTTAGCAGCATCCACTGGAGAAAGTTCTGGAAGGAAACAATACATGTAGCCATA
>NC_044979.1:3698927-3699136 GCF_008728515.1 Papio anubis
TGCAGCTGTGTGTGTATGCATGTGTGCAGCTCTGTGTGTGTGCGTCGGGGGCAGTTACTAAGCTAACTCCTCATCCTAAATAGGAAGTTCAGTGAGTGCAACATTGAAATGCTAAGAGATGGCAGTACATGGCTATTTGGAAATGTGGAACTCAGCAGGAAACAATTTGCAAAGCTGGAAGTGTTGCTTCTGGGGAGTGAGCCCTGCAG